>NW_024882350.1:0-42500 GCF_019059575.1 Amphibalanus amphitrite | reverse complement strand
CTACAGATTGTAAGAGCTTATCTCTTTACTTCACTTCTTATGCCGATATGTTGAGCATATCTCTATAAAATTAAATGCATGAAGTAATAGCGACATTACCAAGTGCAGTGAAACTAACAAACCCATTTCAGCCAATAACGCAAGAAAACTAGCGCTCACTGCACTTCGACAGGAAACACGTGCGTCCCAAAATACCACGGTTCCAGTTTTAAGCTTCTCATGTTGAAGGAGCTGCCAGAGCTCTGAACAAAGTGTGCTCCACTGCCAAAGTCGCTTCCTCGCCACCACGTGGAGATAACATTAAGCGGCCACTTCAACTCGATCCACACACAAGCCAACTCCTATGTGTCGGGTCTTATCGGATTGAAACGGGGCTGTCAGCTTAACAGGCTCGCTAATCGCTATCCAATTTGCCTGGCGTATTCCAGGGTCTGGAAAAGAGCCCCTCCAGTATGTGGAAGTCTCATAACTGGCCGGCAAATGGACAATGTTCTATTGAATAATTAATCATCACGCCCCATTATATAAAGTACAGGTTACACCGCCCAGTGAGCAATGTTAAATAGAGCTGCCGCGTTTATTGTGGTTATGCAGTTATTTTGGCTAAGCATGCAGTGTCCAATCCCTCCATCTAGACTCTGTGAACGCTGCCTCTCTCATCGTCAGACACAGCCAAGGGAGAAACATCTGCACCGAACGGGTTTGATGAAGGCATCTGACGGCAAATTCAGACCATATCAACTCAATCCTGTTTCCGAATGGCCAACTAGAGGGTACTCGATCTGCAAAATTGCTGGATCTTTTGAAACAAAGACCGACGGTAAAAAGTCGTACAATCGAGACAGTCTAAAGGAGGAATTGTCCGTGATAGCGAAGAAAGCTATTACGGTAGATGTTTGACGAATTTCCAGAAAATGAGGGGCAGTAAGATGAGCAGCGAACAACCTGACCGGCATGAGACGATCAATTTCACGCATAATGCGCTAGAAGAGATCTCAAATGTGCCAGGGTATTTAGCCTATTAAATAAATCAAATGGCGTTTAACGATTTGTAGACATGTAGACAGCCACGCAGCATTCGCCATTAACAAAAGACAACAATAGCCACGTGTCCATCTGCATGTGGATCGCCAGGATATGTTGTATGTAGGTACGCGAAGTCTATAATTTTGTTTCCCCGAACTAACGCCGCTATTGTTAGCACTTAGCAGCGTGCGCCATCGTTTCTGGACCTTGGGACCGGCCCAGGGGACTCCAGTCGGACCACCGACCACGAATAGCCGTCACACTCCACAGGGCCGGTAAACAGGTGCACGTGCACTGAACACGTGCACACGGGCCGTCATCAAACATGTATGCGCAGCAATGTTGATGGCCCAGGGACCACGGCCGACCAAAGGTGGGCATCCAGTCGATACAATCAATAGGGCGTCGTGTTTATTTACGTGATATGTGTATTGTTGCCCAGACACTGGCGAAAATAGGGGCTCGGCTGATCGATGGATCCTGGGCCGGAGAGACCGTCAGTCTCGGGCCGTATCGAGACCGTTAGAAGCCCACGCGGTGACATGAAAGGCCCTCTCGGAGATGGACGACTGGAGCTGCACAGACGAATCAAACGCGCCTTTCACACGCCGGAATGGCTTCAACGTACATCACTGGATCGCTTAAGCGGCCATCAATATTAAATATCACCGTAATTTCGGACGGTATATCGCACTCATCGGTTCTGCGTCCGAAAGCATCAGTCACCTCCAGCACTTCCAAATTCCAGGGAAGCGCCTATTTCCAGAGGATTCAGAGGCCTTCGGCGCCATCGATTCGTCTGTAAATTATAGAGGTGATGCGTATCTTTCAGGGAACGCTATGTATGCTCCGTGTCATTGTAGAGCTTCAGAAACTTATGGCACATTTATGCCTTGGATATTCAAAACCTTTAACATAAGGCCTGCGTTTCTTTTTTTTTGCAACGCATCATCTTTCGTCATTCCTCTTCGAGAATCCGTCGTTATTTCATTGACATTAAGCTCACACTAGTAAGTGGCCATTTTTCCATTCCCTGCATAACTCAAAGAGTCACAAGCAATGCAAATGACTGCTAAACAGACAGTAGTTCACACATACTTTAGAGGGCTTAGCTCGACAAAATAAGGAAGAAAAAACACCACCAGGCGAGCAGCCGCAACCATGGATTCTTTTGCTTGAAGTCGTGGACAGAAGTCTGTGATGCGAAGACGGGACGCAGGAAGCCAATACACCAGAGACGTTTATCCTACACCTTGACGGTTTGTTGTCCCTTCAGCCGGGGACCTGCCGCTGACCTGCCGTCCATCCGTGCAGCGTTTTACGGCGTGAACGACGGACGGTGCAGCTGATCGGCTCTGCACAGTGCACACTGCACAGTGCACACGGGCGCCCGGGCCGGGATCAAAGCCAGAGACGCAGATAAACCCGGCAGACAGCCGCCGCTATCGCGCCGTGTTGTGCTTTACGGCTTGCATTCGGCGGCGCTGATAAAATAAGCGGTCGCTTCAATGCATATCGCGCGCCTCAGTGCGGCGCGTGACCGACGCCCAGTGCCGGTTCGCGCCCGCCACCCGGGCTATCGTTGCACAATGGTGTGCATTAGGCGCGGATGTGCACCGTGCACATGTTACGAGACGGGGGAATGCACTGGTTCCTAGTCGGCTCCAGGCGATCGACCCACAATAAAGCCGGGGCTGCGGTAGACGGTCCCATTAGGTAATAAATCGGGCCGATTCTGGAGCACCCCTCACGTCTGACCCCGCGGGGTTAGTGCAGCTGATGTGAGCGTGGGTGCATTAAGCTGACGGTGACGGCCGCACAAGGTGCCATGTAAATTCATGGTGTCTTCAAACAGAAATGGTAATTAGCCAACCTGATTTAGGCTTCCGCGGGGAGCGATTAGGCTAAAATGCAGCAGCCGAGAAAATCTAGGTTAATTCGCTCACACCATTAATTCTTTTTGCATGGTTTCGAGAGTAGCTAGGGTTGTAAAATCTATTTTTAATCGTAAGTGAATCGATACTAGGCAACAGAACTAAGATCGATCATCATTTACAAAGAAGAAAAAAACTTCTCAGTGCATTTAAAACTTCAATGAACATTATCACAAAATTCCGGCTGATTTATTTCCAGTTAATCAGTCAAGTTATCATTGGAAACAAAACAAATAAAATTCTTAAGTTCCGCATCCAGGCATTTTATCGTGACAGAAGATATTGAATTTGGTTGACATTCATCATCCAGCAGTTAAAGTGGCATACATAATACATATTGCATATTGCATAGGTGTGCCGTGTTCGCATGAGTAGGTACCAATTCTCAGAAAGACTACTCAGGTGAAATTATAAGCCCAATGAATAAAATAAAACATTGAGCTCAGTATGCCATAGACCTCCGTACTTGTAGAGGTCTTTGCATATTGCATAAAGCGGAAAGATCAGGAGAGGTAAATGTCGGTTGGTAGAGCTCTGACCATCTCTCCCAAGCACTGTGTCAGTTCTGAGCGGCCCGACCACCACGCCGCGCCTGCATGGAATGCCGACCGCTCTTTCCCGTAGCTTGGACTGGACGCCAGACCGCCCTGTGTTCCCAAACGATGACCGGATATCCATGTACGGCACCATCCGATACAGCCGCTCATATCACAATTCAGGTCACGGGCCGGCGCCGGGGCGGGGGCGGGGGCGGGGGCGGGGGCGGGGGCGGCCACTCACCGGCGCTGGGCGGCGGCTCCGGAGCGGTGCAGCGACAGGATATCAGCGGCAGCGATCTCACTTTGGCCAGCTCGAGGGACGCGTACCGTGCGCGACTGGCCGCCCGCCGCCGACGGTCGTCGGTGGCGACGGCTCACCTGGGCCGGCGACTGCGCACCGGGCCCTCCACCGACCGACCGGGCGAGCGACCGGGCGAGTATGCGAGCGGCGAGCGACGGCCGGCCGACTGCCCTGCAGGACCGGCGGGCGCGCTTTGATGTAGCGTCCTGCATGGCCGTCAATCACGGCTTCGGCCACCGCGCACCGGTGCAGAAGCGCATCACTAGACGAACAGCATCGGCGGCGGGGGCAAGCGGTCATATATGACCGTCCAAAACGTGAGGCGAACAAGCCGTGATCATGGCCGGTCAGGCTCTGAACTGCCCCTGCGGCATCTGTTTTCCATCGACGGTCAGCACGCAGGATAGTGCGTCTAAGACGCAGCACAGAAGCAAACGCAGGGCGTGACCCAGCCGCCAGCCCGCCACTGAGTTGCCTCTAGTTTTTAAAGGCCTCGTCACCACGCGGGGGCGGAAGATGAAGCCATCATCGAGGCGCGGCGCAGCGGAAACGGTGCCGAGTGGCGCCCGTGATTGGGACGTGGGCGACCTAAAGCTGTCACGGCGGAAGAGAGGAGGATTTGGGGCGGTGGTCCGCCGGTGTTGGGGCGATGGGAGGGCGGCGGAGCGACGGGACTTTTGGAGAGCGGTACGTCGCTGGTGGATGAGTAAAATAGAACAAGAACAAGAACAAATTGCACAATGACAGCAGTAATTACCTACAATTTGGTGTTATTCCTGTGCGGGAAGTACTTCTGTGTGAAATTACCACAGACAGGCTAAATCCATGGAAAGTTAGGAGTAGGAAACATTGAAGAGTACAAGAAGAAATTTCTTGTGATCAAGGTAAATGACTTTGGGATCTGGTCGCACAAAGAAGTGCTTACCTTCTGTCTCATATACCATTAGATAGCAATAATGATGACACTAATGTGCTATTTAATCCGAGGAGTGACGCAAGACCAGCCCGTTAGGCAGAGTAGGGCAGGGGCGTGTAGGGAAACGTTAGAAGGAATTCCCTGTAGTTGCACCATCTGAATATGCGCAATTTTATGCCGCATATGAAACCTCTGCACCGAGCTGCGATCGGCATAGGGCCGTGATGACGCGAATGTGCTACCCAATACCGCCAGCCGGTGCCTGACTAAATAAGATGCCTATCCATGCCTGACCTGACCGTCCCTTAGACCGAGTAGCAGGAGAGTAAGAGGGCACTCTAAAAATCGCGAGCAGTGCTGGCAGCCTGATGGACCCGACTGTTAATGGCTTCAGTCAAGATCAAATGATCTGTGATGTAAACAGTTTACGCTATAAATTATCGAGTGATCTAGAAAACGTAATCGTTTACCATGTCTAATTAACTTTAAAGGCCGCGCCGCGTCAAAAAGCGAAACCGATTCATGTCGATGGCTGCTACAGGCAAAGTAGAACTTAACGAAGCAGGACTATTGAAAAAAAAAAACTGTTGAATGCGATACGAATTCCCTTCAAGTGGGACCTCAGCCTCTCAGGTTGCAGCTCAGCCGACCGTCTGACGATGATGACGTCAGAGGATCGGCAGCGGACCGCCTGACGATGATGACGTCAGAGGATCGGCAGCGGACCGCCTGACGATGATGACGTCAGAGGATCGGCAGCGGACCGCCTGACGATGACGACGTCAGAGGATCGGCAGCGGACCGCCTGACGAGAATGACGTCAGAAGATAGGCAGCGGACCGCCTGACGATGATGACGTCAGCGGATCGGCAGTGGACCGTCCACGAGTCCGCCGTGCGGACAGTGACGTCAGCGACAGCGCACACATACGCGCAGCCGCCAATCGCTGGTCGGAACAGTATAGTACACGCGCAACAAAGGAGCGAGCAGCAGGCGCCGGCCTAATGAGCAATCTAGAGTCAGCCAACTTCGTTAGACGCTGCAGAAATGTCGCTGCTTGGAGACGCCCTGTCATATACTGGTAACAGCGCGACAACAGCAGTTTGTATTTCAATGTCCTAGCTTCAAAATGGACTCGCAGCGAGTCCATTCGGTGTTTAAATATTCACGCATTGCAGACTGCAGGCATTGCGATGCACCTAGGCATTCCACTGCAATACACTACCATTTGTGTGCAATTGGAATGCCATATAGTTTGCATTTTTGCATTTTAATACGTTTTCGTTTACTCCAATACGCATTTATGGCATGTGGGAGATATTTGGAATACCACAATGATTCGAATTTGTAATGACTAGCCTTTTGAGTACCTAGTGGAATGAAGCCTTCATCAACTATGCGGGCAATCCAGCAGAAGTCATCTAGCAGTTCAGTTATATTACATAAGGGACAGAACGGCGGAACACCACCAGAAAAGATGTTAACTTAAAAGTGAGAACAGCATGGGCAGCTGAACATTGAATCCGTTATCAGGCAGTCATGTGTCAATGAAGAAAGGAATGAGTGCAGAAATAGGACCATCCAGCGGTCATGATCAGGTGGGAAAGCGAGCGGCGACCGGTTACCGTCTCTAAGTAGATCATACCGCACGAGGGGCCACGTGGCTAAGCGGATGAAGGAAGCGGCAGGCCGGTTCGTGGCCTGTCTGTGTAGCAGTAACGACTTTGTCTACTAGCTCGTCGAGAGGACAAAGTATTCAGCTGACACGAATACATGAGCGGCGCAGTGCACACGCGGGACCCGTGCCAGGGCTTATACATGCATTCAGATACGGAGGCTGACAGGTAAAGTCCGAGCGTCTCGATTCCCAAAGGTCGCGGCGTCGCGCGGCGAGGCGGACATGGGCACTGTCTGACCGGGAAAAGTTTGACGTGCAGCGCGGCAACCTTTAGCGGCGGTGATCTGGGTCGACCGAGCGGCTATTTTGGGGAGTCGCGCCCGCCCAGACGAACAGACAGGACGCCGGAGAGAGGAGGGAGGGACGGAGAGGAGAGAGGACCAGCAGGGACGGATACATGGGAGATGATACCAGTGGGGAACAAGGCGCCAGGGTCCGCGGGTAGGCAGATGCTGCATGTATTTATGGAGAGTTCGTCAGAAGGGTTGGCTGATGAGTGGTGCGGGCATTTAGCAAGATGAAGTTTCGGCTTTCTGCAATGCATCTTCCCATTTAAAGGTAGTGTGCCAGCTTTCTTGGACCGTATGGAGTTAATGGCCCAGATAAGGAGAACCGGATTTTTAGAACTTATCCATACCTTCAAAACTCATGGAAACGTCTTAAATTCTTCAAATTTTGAGTACCCCAGTGCGAAATTCGCCCCGACGGGTTGTCGGTCGTACCCCAACCACATTTCACACCACTATGAACAATAAATGCACACACTGAAATCGCTATTACCGATATGCTCATCCAATCAAATTTCGATAAACCCGTTCATCATCAGCTCCTGCGGTTTCGAACACGCCTGTTAGTTGGCTTCTGATGCTCGTCGAGGTCGGAATTTCCAAATACGCGTGGTGCGTCGGGCCGCGCGCTCTGACTTCGGCCAAGAAAAATGCGTCAGCTGATCATTGTCATTTCTGCCACTTGCGTGTGGTGAAATGGGGTCATAACTTATATGACGGCTTTTTCATATCAATTATTTTACATAAAATCATATTTCAAACCATAAATAATGTTCGACAGCCAAATAAAAGAAACAATACCAATACGGGCTTACAGTTTAAGGCTCGACATTGTGTTGTCTACGATTAGACAGCTGATAACTCATTCCCGTACGTCGTATGGTCGTAACACTATAATGACCTTTGCTTATTGTCACAAGTGCGCCGCATTCGCGATTGTTGCCCGACGCCTGTTTGCAGGTGAGCCCACTACAGTTGTTATACATATCTAAAAACCGATAAACTTTTAGGCGAAAAAGGCACTATTCCAGGCCCATTTTTGATTTTTTTTGCGATATTAGGTAAAAACAGAAGCTTCTTATCCTAGGAAAAATAAAATGGGAAATCTTTCAAAGGTGGCACACTACCTTTAATACAAAAAGATTGGTCTTGTAACGTAAATCACCAGCATGTTACTGTCAAAGGATATGTGGTTTGGTACTAGGGACCGTTGAGTCAATTCGGGAAATATCCATATAAAATACCTACTACCCACTAAAAGAGGGTGTTTTGTAGATCAGCAACTTCACTTCCGCACCCCTTACGAACCAAACATGGAACAGAAGCGGCCCTCCACTTCCAAATAGTCTGCACCCCTTACGGAAGGGCGGCCTTCTCTCCGACTCCTCATTCTTATGAACTAGCACCGAGGCCTCCCCTCCAGTCTCCGCGGCCCCCAGCTCCCATCCGCCCTGTTCCTCGTGCAGCTCCCCATCCGCCGGTTCTCCGAGCACCTACCCGGCGGCTGTACCGCGGCGCCGTGCACGGGTATCGGTGCAGAGCGATCAATATCGGCTATTTGGGAGGCGTAAAACCTGCTCCGGAGGGAGGCTGGCAGAAGGTAACTGAGACTGGCCGCCGCCGCCGCCCTAACCCAGTTAACCGACCGGCCGCGAGGTCGGGGGGAGTCGGGTGGTCACGCCGAGTGTGCGGGCTGCGAGCTGTGACCTTCCAGGGAGGAGGGATGAGGGGATCCAACTCAGAGGCCAGCAGAAATGGAGGGATGGGTAAAAGAGTTCAGTGAAGCAAGAGAGGGAACGTGATCCTGCGGAGTAAAACTTCAGCACCAGAAAACCAAGGAGGATGGGTTCAAGGTGAAAAACTAACTACGAATATGAACAGAAATCAGTCAAGTCATTTTGCATGCTCTATGAAAACTACTTCGGCGAGCATTCCATTACTGAGGCGCAGTGGGGTAAATTCCAAGCTCAGGTAATTATTCCTATGATAAGCGGCTGAGCTAAACCGATCGGAAAAGAATCGGCGCTGGATCACCACGACTGTCGCCGATTGCTGGTACCCGCGGGGCACTGTGACTGCCGGTCATCGCTGGGCTAAGCTCGGGGCACTGCCTCTGCTGGCGATCACCGTACACTAAGCCCACGGGACCTCGACTGCATTAGCGAATCCCTGGACTGAGCTTGCAGCCCCTCGGCGCAGCCCTTTCCACTGGATCCACAGCGCCTGGATGGCCTTTGTCTTCGGACTAAGGTGCGTCGTCAGTCCGAGCAGAGTGCGACTATACGAGCGCGATGGTCCCGAATGGCCGCTGGTAAGACGGTGGGACGCACGGGGGCGGATGAGCACCGACGGAGGTTTACAGTGCTCTATGTAGACTCGGCCGAGTAAGCGCTGAGCCGTGCTCAGTAGATAGGAGGGGTAAGATGTGAGTTGGAAGCGCACCTGACTTGCTGGTTTACTTTCGTCAAGGCGCATCTCAGTGGAATGAGTTTGGAGACAGCTTTGGTCCAGAGCTCTCAAGAAAATCTTCCACAGATGCTCGAACTAGCGTCAGAATAAATAACATGAAGTTTAAAAATGTAATATCATTATGACCGTAATGTGTTCAAAGGATTCCTTTACCACTCTCAAATGGGTACCTACTTGCACTCAACGTGCATCGAACTTGTAATTCAATATCGGACACGTTGATGCATGCATCTCAATGCACAAGGCACATACTTGCTTTGAACATGCATGAAAACGTGCATTATGTACTGTTTGGAATGTGGCCTTAAGGCGCTGCATATTGATTCAGTTCAGGCCAGACGCTATTGCAGAGCAACATACCACTCAGCCGTAAATTCATTTCACAGTAAAGCTGTTATTGATAGTAATACCCGTGCAGGCATAAGGCGGTAATGGTAGTGTCCAATGCGTTGGTTTTACGAGTCCATTTACTGAATAAGTTATTAGCATACATGGTGCATAAATCATGCTGCCTCATAAATCTGCACTATCATGATAATATATTTGGTACGCCACGGCCCGACATAATGGGTGCCGCCGGCGGGCTGCCCGGCTCAAATCTGTCCACGGAGCGGGGAGTTGATTCGCTGAGACGGCGAGCCGCCACCAGACAGCTCAATCCTGGGTAAATCACAGGGAGAGGGGCGCGCCGCTCCGGCCGGCCACACCTATTATCTGGTGCGGCGAGCGGGGCGGGTGTGGGAATCAATACGGTCAGGTTCACCGGTAGGCATTGATCGCACTGATCGCCAACCGGTCCGGCTTCGGCGACACCTCGACGTCCGGACGACGTCAGAGGTCCGGAGACAGGCGGGACGAATGGCAGGCAGGAGGTGGTAGGTACTGCCCGCCTAAATCAGCCCTGCAATCATTCATCGGTACGACCACCACCCGAACCAATAGAGCCAGCACCTGACCAGTCGCACGACTTGTAAGCTAAATCTCCCGATTTCAAGATTCAAGTGACCAAACTTGACTGAATTGCCCACTACTCATAGCCTTTATGCAGCAGGTTAATAAGCTGGCGCGAATCCATTCTTCCTTATTAAAACTCTGACAACCTCCGATTAATTAATTAGTAACTTCGTGGATCACACCTCAACTGCCACGTACTCTGTACTCAGTACCACTCGGGCCAATTTACATAGGCTGCCTCTTGATCCCTTCCTGGTCGACGCTATTCATTGCTCCGCTCCTGTTTACATATTTTTCCTGGTGTTCCTAACACCCCGTTTTGTTTTTCTTAGCCAGCCCTTATCTGCACCGCAGCTCATGCAGTCTCTGAATTAGCCTGATTTAATTAATTCTCATTACTTCGTGCAGGTCAGTTAGGACGTAGTTTATCACCGCTCCTTGTCTGTCTCACCCCTCCGTACCCCAGGGTCCGTCTGTTTCCCGTCCACTTCTCGTCTCGTTACGGCTCGGCTCAGCTCGTCTTATCTCGTCATCGTCTCGTCTCAGCTCGTCTCCGGTCTCGTCTGATCTCCTCGCGGCTCGTCCGTCCTTCTCACCCTTATTTCTGGACGTGTCCCGCTCTCCCCATGGACCTGTCCCCTCTCCTCCAGGAGATGACTCTCTCTTCAGTCTCCTCCCTGAGGTGTCCTCTCTCGCGCCCGCTCTCCTCCCAAAGATATCCCCCTCTTCTCCCGGAGGTATCCCCCTCTCCTCTCCGAGGTGTCCTCTCTCCTCCGGAGGTGTCTCGCTCTCCTCTCCTCCCGGAGGTGTCCCCCTCTCGCGCCCGCTCTCTACCGTGCCGGAGGTGACGGCGGCGGCACCTCGCCGACGTCTCCTCCGTTCACTGGTGCGACAGGGGCGCCGATGCCGCTAATACACCGCCCGCCGTCTGTGCTTCCGATCAATACCGGAGGTGAGACGGTGCAGTGGCGGGCCACGCGGCACCTGCCGCACCACCGCCACCTGTCGGCAGATTCAGAACTTCTACTGTGGCTCGCCATCGGACGGTGTCGCTACAGAACGGGAGCAGGACTGAGGTGGGCTCAGAGGTGACGTGCCACCTGCCACCTGGTGTGAGGAGCCGGAACTGAGATAAATCTTAGACGACAACAGAGCGCACAAGTGGCCAGGATCGTGCAGCTCAATTGTCATCGGTAGCAGCCGTCGAGAAGATGAAAGAACGTGGTAGTCAGTCCGGTGTTACGGGAGGGCCGCAGGGCTGAGGGGAGGGGGCGGTTGGACTTTGCCGGTAGCCACATGACCCGCTATGCGCTGCGCACGTAGGTGTGGCAGGTAAGCTATTTGTGAGGTCCTTCTTGCAAAATGTGTCAGGTGAGGATACGTCCAACTGATGAGACTGATGGGCCTGGGGCATGCCGATAAGTACACTTGACACTTTCAAGAAGAGGAGCACTTCACGTCATTGAAAGGATAGATAAATGAAGCAATGGTCGTGCGGGTGAAGCATCATGATCGTGAGATTTGAGAGGGTAATTTCCTGACAAAAGACGGGCTGTTCTAGACTGAGCACACTGAGAGGCCCCTGGTGGTCTATAATCGCCCGTAGACCTTTGAATGGGCCACGCACGCATTAATCGGCCTGCGCTATTAATGCAGTCCGGTAGGCCTCAGGTTTAGTGTTCGAATTGAAGGGGACTGGCTTACAACCCAACAATGTGGCCGAGAGTTTGAAACTTACGTCGCTATTATTTGCACTTTAACAGAATAATGATGATGAAGCATTTGAAGACTTTTCTTCTTCTAAGAAGAGGCTGGAACGGCGGATTTCCTAGACCAAAACACGGAGGCAGTTTTTATTGTAAAGTTCCTGACGACCATTCCTCGCTGGTGGCTGTTGCTATTTCAGGTAAGCGGTAAAATAGAGATGGGAAGGCTTTTAATGTGATTGCATTACAAGTTACAACCTACACCACTCACTGACTCGAATTGACCGGTAAGATAGCCACTACCATTGACCGCACGTATTGGCCCAGTGAGAAGCAAATAAGTGAGCGTAAAAGCGAGACGGTTCCCTTTCGATGCAAGTTCACCGTAACGCCGGCAGAAGCTTCATGCTACTGTTTACTGTCAACTGTGTATGAATGTGCATTTTGCAATGTGAAGATTGTGCATCTTTAAACTGTTGTTTAATTACAAACTGTCTAGTTATTTAAACTGTCGTAAATGTCTAAAGCTCTAATTACATTTACGAGCCATGCTATACTTATAGCTGACCACTCCAAACGAGGACCGAGATGATGGGAAAGAATCGCAGCAAACTAAATCCCGCACAGCTAACTGAAGTGAAGGAAAACCACCCGCCGTAAGCCTGGTAATTGTCTCTAATCCATCTGGCCGACAGAGTGGCGCGGTATTTTTCTGCGTATGTACCACCGGCTGGCTAGCAGAAATAGCAGTGTCTTCCTAACCGCATCAGTGTGTCGGTGCTCGTAAACAACACCATCAGCAGCCAGCTACCGGGGAAATCCGGTTCGCCGCGGCACGTTCAGTCGCGCGGGGGGATCGCTGACGATCCACAGCCGCCCAGTGCAGCGCCGGCTAAAATCGGGCTACGGATAGGTTCGGACGGGTGGGCTACGTGCCTAAGTCAAACCTGTCCAGCCAGGCTGCCGAGCTGGTGGGTCCCAGCTCAGCCGCCTGACCAGGCAATGTGTGTGTGTGGGGGGGGGGGGGGGGGGGGGGGGGTCGGTCATTCGGAAAGCCGGCGTCGATATCCAGTATGGCATACTCGCTCGGTTTAGTATCAAGTTTATGGGCCAGTGAAAGCCACAAAGCCTCGGAATGCACACCAAAGAATCCACAGTTCCGGATTGCAGTGTCTGGGCTGATTTGATTGAATTTGGAGTCGAGGAGGCGCCTCTTGCATCGTTTTCCAGTTCATCTGCGGTTCAATCGTCGTTCACCTACGATTTTCAGTACATAATGACTCGCTGAAATAACCCAGTTGGACCTCCCATTGAACAACGCAAGCCTCCGATTGGTCGAGCATCGAGCTCCTTTGCCACGAGCTCAAGAGCTCATCAGAGCACGAGCCCCCGAGCTCCCTATCCTCGAGCCTCCAGACTCGAAATCCTGAGTCCGATGTTCTAATTCCAAACTCACGAGCCAATGCAGCCTGCGCATGGCTGACATTTGTACCCCAGCACCGCAGTCCGGGTCATCATCTACAACTTATGTGGCAGCGCGCGCTGAGGGCTCATATCGGGCGCTCCAGCCGAGTACCGAGGAAACCATCACTCAGAAACGGAAAACAAATGAGCGGACGCGCCAATCGGGCTACAGCGCTGCTAATGCGCCGGCGATGTCTGGCTGACACCGCAGGAGGGGGGCCGTGGTCGGTGGGCCGTACGCGGTGATCTGTCCGCCCCGCCGGGGTACAGGGGAGAGGAACAGAGACTGGTGTGGGGCGCTCGGGAGTTCGTTTAACTTGTGCCTGACGGCCGAATCAGTGCAGCTGTTCTTGACTCGTAGAAAAATCGTGAGTTTTGCATTTTTGAGGCAAGGAAACAAATGAAAAAGTCATAAGCTGAGCAAAAAGCATCTGTCCTTCCTCCAATGTTCACAAATATTTCGACAGACATCCACCTAAATTATACATAGACGACTGTAGGTCAAAACTGCCACCTTCACCTCGCGACCGGACGCTGGAGCGTTAGGTGGGCCGCTCAATGGGGTCAGCTGGACGGCCGTGACCTTGACGCCAATTACACGTCTCACTGCGCTACTACTGTCGACAGCGCCACCGCGAATGCTGTGTCACTGTGCGCCACTACTGTCTCACTGCGTCACTATCGCCACGCTGCGCCACCGCCATCACGCTACGCCACGACTGTCGAAACTGCCACAATTGGCGCCGCGTGAGGATCACGCACTATGTCGCATTGACATGAGCTGCACGTTTGGTCTACTCTTCACACCTACTGAAGGCTACATGTAGTTGCTTTTATAATGTGATCAGTGCAGTCCTCCTAACATAAAGTGCAGAATAGTCAGCGCCTCATCCTCACGGCAAAACGTTTAACTGTCGGTAAATATTTGGTTATTGCCGTCAATACTACCTACTGACTTCAGTTCCTTTCCGCATGCAATAAAAAACTTGGAGATCGACCAGAAAAAAATAAATACTTTTTTATGAAGAAAAACACAACAACAATTAGTAAAAAAGGTTATTCGAACTGTTAGTGTTCAGGCGCGGACAAATGCCGGAATTTACAGCCCGTCGAAAATAAATACTCGGCATCTCGATTTCAGGCTGCAGAGGCGCTGAGACACCGGACCTCGTTAGTTAGCGAGTGCCAGGTCGTAAATCGGGACATAAGGCCCAGCCGAGTGGCACTTGGGACTCGTTGGCGTCATGGCTGGGTGTCCCCAATAACTTGAGTCCGGCTGCCGTCCCAGATTTTAATGTTAGCGGTCATTGCAATGGCACGCAGGCAGGCTCGAGGACCAATATGACGCTAAAGCTCGCTCAGACGAAGGCAGGGGATGGGTGGAAAGACTGGATAATGCACTGACTGGGTCTGAGCAAATCACTGCACACTGCACAGGCTGATTCTGGCAACCCAAGGCCTACCCTGCTCTATGGTGATTGCAATGAGGATGCAAGAGATGGAATTGAAATTTAGTTTCTGAAAGTGTGTATCCATATGTCATCACGTCATCTGGGTCATGGGTGACAGACTGTACAGGGTGGAAAGTAATTACGCGAACATGTATTTTCTTACAACTTTGACTGTCAGCGGAGCATTTTTAGGAGTACGGGCTGTCATGGAACATGATTGGTCGTGTTTGTTGTCGCCTCATCTACCAAAAGTGACCTAACTTTGGAGAATGACCTGGAAGGTCTTAAACACCTCTCGACTTAGAATGGTGCAGACGCCATACGCTGCACAAGACCAAAATGGACAAAGAGCTCAATTTCGAGCTGCCAGGGAAAGCGTTTGTGATTATTTTGGCTGGACTGGCGTAGAAGAGATTCGTAGAGGTCTCGGCACCAGTATTGCACAATTATACGTTTGTTTGAAGCATAATAACACTTGAGAGGACTTAAAAAGCAAAGTCGTCCGCGGCAGGAAAACCTCAGCGGATTCAGTCGCCGAATGGATGGTCACCATGTCAGCGACAACACGACGCCAGTCGACCCGAAAACTGGCAAAATAGCTTACTCTGGCCGGGTACCCGATCTAAGGTATCACGATTCGCACATAAATACGTGAAAATTCGAAAATAAAGCCGTACAAACCCTCGGGATAACCAAAATTCACGAATCAACAGCAAGATTGTCGATTGCAGTTCTCTAAAGACCACCAAAGCTTTACAGAGGAGGACAGGCAGCTGGATTTGTGGTTGGGTGAGACATCTGAACTGTTTCATCCGTCAAACCTGCAGAACAACTGCTCTGGGGGCTGCTGATGCGTCCTATGTCCCGCCCGTCCCCATCTTCAAACATCCGGCAAAGGAACACATCTGTGGGTCATGAGCCCCCGGGTGGTGTCAGAATTGCATGTAGCGCCCAAAAAGTCACTAAAAATAAAGTATACAACCAGCGGAACATCCTCTCATACGAGTGTCTCCGTCTGATCCACCGTGCAGCAAAAGGGGCAAAATGATTAAGGGCACATTTGTGCCCGACGCAAAAACGCATCTTCATGATTGCTGAAGTCCTTCCTTTCACGGGACCAACAAGACGCAAGTCAGATGCTGTGAGAACCCGTTTTCTTCTGGTCATATAAAAGCTGATCTGGGAATACCCCAGACCTCAATTTCGTCACAAATATCCAGGTGAATCTTCAGGAGAACGTCAAAAAGCTGCAAGGAGCCACCAACATCGATCGCCTCACTGGACAACTCCAGGAGGTATGGGTAAGACTTTGGCCAACAGTGCTTCACATGCTGATGACAATGCTGCCAGAACGCTTTTGTCAGTGTATCGTAACTAGACAAGAATGTAGTAAAAGACGAAATTTTCATGTCACCACCGTTTTTTTCCATTGCTAGAAGACGAAAAAATATGTTCGCGTAATTACTTTCCACCCTGTAGCTATGCGTATTCCATTGGTAAGGTTCCATTGGAATGGTTCCATTCCATTCCATTCCATTCAATGACGCTTTGGCATGTAAAGCAGACCCAATGTGTAGATTGAATCTCGTCTCATCCCGCGCCGCTGTTCGTCTCTGGATCGGTCAGGCTCCGGTCGGTCGGTGGGTCGGTCTGACAGCGGTCGGTCGGTCGGTCGGTCGGTCGGTCGGTCGGTCGGTGCAGTGGTGGTCCGACCGTTGATACCCGGGTGCGGGGGGGAGGAGCGGCAGTGGGGGCGGCGGGTCATCGGCGGCGGGGGAGGGAGGGACGTGATAGGGCCGCGGGACCGACAGCCGCCGCCGATGGTCGATCAATGGAATGGGACGACCGAGAGGGCGCCGGCCGGGAGGAGCGGCGCCCGACGGAGACTGGTGGCATCGGTGCGAGATGCCGAGACACCGCGAGAGGTCACATGTGAGGGCATGTGATGTGAGGACATTTTGAGTTCATAGATTATAGACATTAGAGAGAGAGAGAGAGAGAGAGAGAGAGAGAGAGAGAGAGAGAGAGAGAGAGAGAGAGAGAGAGAGAGAGAGAGAGAGAGAGAGAGAGAGAGAGAGAGAGAGAGAGAGAGAGAGAGAGGAAGAGAGAGGAAGAGAGAGGGAGAGAATGACAGACAGACAGACAGACAGACAGACAGACAGACAGACAGACAGGAGAGAGAGAGAGAGAGAGAGAGAGAGAGAGAGAGAGAGAGAGAGAGAGAGAGAGAGAGAGAGAGAGAGAGAGAGAGAGAGAGAGAGAGAGAGAGAGAGAGAGAGAGAGAGAGAGAGAGAGAGAGAGAGAGAGAGAGAGAGAGAGAGAGAGAGAGAGAGAGAGAGAGAGAGAGAGAGAGAGAGAGAGAGAGAGAGCTCGTTTCCAGCAGTCAGTCAGTATTCGGTGCCTCCCGCGGCCATTCCGCCCACTCAGCAGCCCTGGGGCCGATCCCAGCTCTCCAGCCAATCTATCGGTGGAGCTGAGCTCGGCTGGAAGCTCCAGAGGCTGACAGCGACCCAGCTGTCCGGGCCAGATGTCATGACACGCGTGACTTGACGGCCTCTCTCAGAGAACTGCCCGAGCTGCAGGTGACATGAGAGAGGTTCAAAGGCCAGCTTTTGGTCGTTTGCTTTAAATCAGAAGTGCGCCGAAACAAGATTCAAGCAATGACTTATCAGTTTTCCATGGGACAAATGGAGTTTTGAAAACCGGACAAAAAAATATGAAGAAACAAACCCACAAACAAACGGTGCCGCTGTTTCTGAGCGTCCTCCTCTTTCACAACTTCGCCAGACGAATGATGCAGCGCTCGTCTTCCCCACAACTTTGCCGAGTGACGCAGCGCTTTCCTCTGCCGCAACTTTGCAGAGTGATGCGCATAGTTTTGCACTGTGTCTCGCCGATGCCATTCGGGTGTGTGCTTTGAATGCGCCGGCGTGAAGACGCGGCCAGCGCGGCGCTCCTCTCGGGTCGGTCCGGCTGGCAGCGGGCGCCTATTGGGATTTGTCAGATCAATAGCGGCGCCGCTCCTCTTCCGTCGGCCCGGGGACACGCCAGGCCGGGCCGCGGGCCGACGCACCGCGCCGCCGCTCCAAACGGCGCCACACTGTCTGCGAGGACAGGGCAGGGTCATCGCCACTGAGGACGAGCAGGGTTAAATTCAGAGTTAAATCCGAAGGTAAATCCAGAGTAAAATTCAAAGCAGTTTCCCGAATTAAATCCAGAACAAAATTCACACAATCCCTGGGTAGTGGGTAGGCTTCAATGAGCGAGGAAGAAATGATGAGTCTCATTGTTTTCACAGTTTTAACCAAATGTTTTGAATGTCGTGCTGCATGCTGATTGCAGCTAGACAGAAAAATTAGCTCGGCATACATATTTCCTGTTTATATACATACAGATATCTGTGTAATAGTGTGTATGTAATATGCTTCATGTTATGTATGCATTTCGGCCCGTTTCTGAAGCGTCATCTCGCAAGTCGTATGCATCATCATAATTTCCCGTGGCGCCTTCCTATACCGCCTACCTATTTTCCACAGCAGCGGTGCTCCATTGAAATGCGACCGTATTTACCCTCGGGAAGGCAACAAGAAAGATCGCCCGAGTGCACTATTGCCCCGGGGAAGGAATGCAGTTGGTGCAGAGGCGGTGTCGTTACGAGCAGGAAAACAAGGCCTGGAGAGCAGGCTCGCTTTCAAAAGGCCGGCCGGCCGGCGACTACCACAACCACCAGAGCTCGTGTGCCGGCTTTGCTGCGCGAGATAGGTAAAGGAGCTTGTCGCGCGTTTCATGGATAGGCATTATTGCCCCAGAAAATTTATATGCAGATAGACATGAGTGATAAATATTTCTTACAACAAATACCTATTAGACGTAGGAGTAAAAAGTTTAAGTTTTAGCTGTTACCAAAGACGAGGTACGTACTGACAGCTTCAGCTTCAGTAAAAAGCCACTGCAATTTGAGCCGCTTTAGCGTTTGGGCTCTGAGACTTAGTGCTATTGCCACTGCATTGTCTCGGTCATTGATTACGGTGGATAACCGAGCTGACCGGTTCCCCGACGCTAAAAAAGACCCACCGGACCGTCCTTATATAGCGGCAGTCGACAATCAGCCGGCCGGCCGGCGGCGTCACCCCGCGACAGTCGGTGATGATGTCATTTGCAGGCGGCCGACCGACCGGTCCGCCGGCCGGCCGAGACACTGCTATCCCCGACCGGACCGCCGCGACAGAACGGCCGAAAAATAGCCGGAAATCGGCCCGTGAAACTGACAGCCGCGCCGCGAGCCTCCGCGCTAAATTGAGCACTCCGGTCTAAAGGCCAGAGTGTTTGATAGCGAGCTGCACGGGTCCGGCTGGGCACGCGATAAATGGCCCAATTTCCACCGAGTGCGGATCAGGATGCTCGCGCTGTCCAGTTGGGAACCGGCGAGAGGCAGGTGATTAGATTATCGTATCCTTCTTCAGTAAGGGGATGCTGGTCTCCGCAACAAATTCAATTCGCAATAAAGCAGAAAGAGGTAGGAAAAAAGTGCTAAAATTAAAAGCAGCACCATTTTCGTAGCTATAGTAACATCAATTATGATAAAACTTACACAAAAATAATTTTCCCTTTCGGGTGCCTCAGGGATTTTCATGTTTGTGTTCAACCATCGAATAAAACGAGCAACTGCGAATAGTCGAAACGATACGCATTTATACATAAAGTCAAGATTGCTGACAGAAACAAAAATGAGGTTATATTATAAGCCAGTTTGCATAAACTTTTAACTTGCAAAAAAAAAACGAACTAACGTTGTGCTGGGTTTAGCAAACTGTTTGCAGTTATCATTATCAAACTAAAACGCATCACGCACAGACATGGCCTATACGAGTAGTTCGTCAAAATTGTGATACCTAAGCACGACAGTTTATACGATGATGCATAGTTCATCCGGTTCATCCATGATTGGTTATTGACACAACGGCACATCAATGTATGAACATGCAAACTTCCCCAGCCCAAAAAGAAAAAAAAAACTCAAGTCCAGCCAAGAACCAAGGAATATTGGCTTCCTTCAGCAGTCGTGATATATCTCAATCAGTCAACCGTCAGCAAGAGTATAGGTAGCCACTGGCCACGCTGGTTTCAGAGCACCTGAGCCGCCCTGGGGCCACCAGGCAGCAGTCACATCGAGCGCCCATCACCACCCGACGACCCTATACCCTGCCCGAGGCCCGCAGTCTTCAGGGAAACGGTAACGCGATTTGGGCCGGCTGGCGGCGCGTTTCTGTCCCCCCGGGGAGTCGCACGTCTGATGTCCGGACGGTAGCGTCGCCGCTGTCATGTCACGGAGGTATTGTCCGTAGCCGCGCACGGGGACTCCCGGGATTAGCGATGGTGATCTAGGACAGGGAGTCGGTCATTGGATCGGCGCTGGGGCGGGCACACACGCCTGAGCAGGCCGATCGGCAAGTGTGATCTATGTTCGGTTTGATTTGTCATTTATCCCGAAAAAGTGGTGCAACTATTGGGCAGTTGGCACACAATCATTAATCACTGGAAAGAAGTTCGTCCTGTCACTTGTCAGCTTCACTTAACAACAAACGATGGCTCTCATTCCTCATGTCAACGGAGTCGCTCTGTACATAAAATCAATTTCAATAACAGCTCAAAAACGCGTCTTATGCGCCACCGCAGTGACGTATCCGTGTCTCCGTGTTCCGCCAGACTGGCCTGCCCTCAGCAGCGGCGCTGGTGTCCGATACCCGGGTCATCGGTCAATTAGTGGCACGATGCATGCTCCCCATTTGAGGCGAGCCACTCCATAATTCAGTGACACGGAGGTCACGAGGCCGGGCGGGCGGCGCGGGCCGGGCCATTAGTACCAGACCGACCAGGAGGTGATCGGCGACCGTACGAACATAGCCCGCGGAGTGAGGACTGTGGGAGCCAGGGGAACGTGGGTGTGGATGCCACACTGGACAAACTAGGGGCTTTGGGGGGACTCGTGGACGAGTGGACTGCATGGAGCGTTAGAAGAGTGGGAGTTATGAGTGAGCAGTGAGCAGTTGGGCTCTAAAAACGGGTTTGCTGCCGCGTACGTCGGCTCTACGTCCGCTTTTGTGGGGTATTTTTAAACGGCGGAGCAGGCGAAGGAAGCAAGAGCCGATTAACGCCGAAGAATGTGAATTACCAGTCAACTTTTTACGGCAGTGCGATGCATTAGCAGAAAGGAACGCGTCAGATTGATTCTTATTTGGCCATCGCCAGTGCGCAGAGGTCATATTCTCAACACCACACACTGCTCACTGGCGGTGACTGCCCACTGCCTACTGCCCACTGCCCAATGTCCACAGACAAACAGGCAGCTAAACAGACCAGCACACGGCGGCGGTGGCGGGTTTGTTCAGCGAACACGTCACGCCACGCTGCAGGGTGAGAGGGAGCACACGGGCCGCGACGGACGCAGCTGACAGTTCACACACGGACCGCCATCGGCCGAGCGGGAGGCAAACATTGCCGCGGGTGGGAGGCACCTGCTAATGAGAGGTGCTCGAGATGTGTGTTGATGGTGAAGAATGTGTGAGGATGAGGGAGATGTCCAGAGAAAGGTGTCCAGGTGACGGGCGGTATCCGAGAGAGGGTCTAAGGGATGAGAGAGACGGAAGGACGAGATGTCAACAGCAGATGAGAAAGGTCTCCTCGATAAGAAAGGTGTCATCGATGAGAGAGGTGTTATTCGCGAGAGAAAAGTATCCGACGGACGAGAGAGGTGTCTTTTCAGATAAATGTCCTGCCGATGGGAGGTGTCTGGGAGAGTAATCCAGCGATATTTCGAAGTTAGAGCCGAGTAGAAGTATAAGCTGTACCATTCGGAATTATTCGATGAGCGATACAACGCCACGGCGAGGCCAGATGGCAGTCCCCTGCAGCTTTTCCTCTATGAGAGGCGTTGTGAGGGAAGTCTAAGAGGTAATGTAAAATGTGTACACTTTTCCCAGAAGTGCAGCTGTTCTGCTGATCTACCACCATTTCCAGTTTGGTGTGGTCGTCCCTTGTTCGTCTAAAATGTCACTGTACGCCGGTGTGCGGGCTGTATTTCCCGGATGGGAAACAAGACATCGACAACTCTGCACAACCGTCAACATGGCTCTGATATGATTTACAGCAACACGGAAGGCGCCCGTTTGCCGCCGGAGCCCTTGGCTACAGCCTGCCGACCGCGCTGTATAGATACAATTTGATTAATTTCCGCGGCCGCCGAGCGTTAAATGGCCATTTATATGGAGACGGCGTCACCGTGGCTGACTGCCGCTGAGGGGAACTCTGGCGCCCCGTCCAGAATTCCTGATCTGCCCACAGCTTATGTATAATGCACAGTCTTCGGATCCCCTCTCCCCCCACAGTTATGTACGGAACTGAACCAAGATGGGAATTAAGGCGGCCATTCGCCGCACACTAGCCCATACATGGCCCATACACTGAAACACAGGACGCACTCCGGATCCGGTCCGGATCCAGATCGGGTTCAATCCGAAATCCGGATTCGTTCTGGGATCCATTGGGGTCTGGATCTTGTATGTATTGTATGTATGTATTGACACCAAAAGCCTTCCACATATGGCGTGGCGATTGGATCTTGGATCTGATCTGGATCCGGTCTGAGTCCGGTCTGGTCAGGTCGGATTCAAAGTCTGGTCCGGGTCTACTGGGTTCAGCCATGGTCCGATCTGAGCCCCGGTCCGGTCCGGGTCCAGGTCCAGTCCGGGTCCAATCAGGGCCCAGTCCCCAGGAAGGTCGAGCTGTGGTCGGCCGCCCGGCTCGGTCCGGCACGGCGGGCGGGCAGCGGACCGGTTTGTTGGGAGGTGGGGGTGGGGGTGGGCCGTGGGGGTGGGGGTGGAGGGAAGGGCAGGGGAGGGAAGGCTTACAGTCTGAGACGGTAGTCCACGGGACAAATCCAGAGGTCGGCAAAGGAAAGCGGGGATTACCAGATGCCGAACAACGTAATTCCAAAGATTGTTAAGTGGCTGCTTCATGTTCCTGTCAATATTAAAATTATTCGCTAAACTCAAGCTCTTCAGCCTACCATTTTTTTCACGACGAATGCAAGCCGTATCTGGATATCAGCCTATCTTCCGTTAATTTACATAGTCTGAGTTTGCTCAGTCCGCCAAGGGCCAGCAAGGAACGTCATTACATTTTGGTGGTGTTTTTCTTATGCCGTGTAGGTCAGCGGGTGCCCAATAAAACCCGTCTCTTCACATGAGACTTCAAAAAGTTTTGAAGAGTCACACGGTACACGATCCAACCAAACATTTGGCCACATACAAATACCCGGCTTACAAGTACTCGCATTTGCGCGATATCTCCTGATAAGCCGACCAAGCATAAGCCGACACATCACTTACAAGTAAGTGACATAACTGACAAAGGGGCATCAGGAAAGTTTTAATGCCAACCTTCCTCCGACAAAAAGCACCCGCTGTTATGCCTAGAGTCACCCTTGCATTGGTCATGACGCGACGGTGACTGGGCTTTATCGCTTTCAAGGTGCCGCTGATCGCCTTTGTAGCCGGTCGCCTTACCCCGCCGCGTGTGAACCGACACTTACCCATAGACTGGCGGCACTGGGCTGACAATATGTATGTATGTATGTATGTATTGACACCAAAAGCCTTCCACATATGGCGTGGCGATTACGGCTGAACAATACCACGGACTGACCGGCGCTTGGCTGAACTGACCCGAGGGCCTTTGTCAGCCGATAAACGGGCGCTCAGCTGAGCTGGCCTGAACACTGCTGTCCACCAACCAGCAAACGATAGCCTGACTTGACCGTCACTGTTGACCTGACCTGACTGCTACTGTCCGCTAGCCAGCGGGTGCTGAGCTGACCGCCACTGTTCACAAGGGCCGGCTAGCGTTATATGTATTGACCTTGGGGTGGCCAGTCAGTCCCAGAAGCGCTTCCTTCCCCAGCCGGCCTTCATAAGGGCTTCTCTTAGACCGTCTGGGTGCCCGCCGTCCGACTGACAGGCAGTCGATAGGCACACACGTGCAGTATAAGAAATGGCGGTACATAGGAGCCAGCAGTAAAACATGGGGAGAATCCATAGTTTTTGCCTCAGGACGAGGAAATCATCATGACTTGAAATGCAGACAGTCATGAAAGTTAATGGCACGGAAAACTATCATTTTATGCAATTTTTTAAGAATAAAAATCATTTGCTTGAAAACTAGTCTGGAGTTATCGTTTCATTGGTTTTAGTCAATTGGGGTGATGTCTATAAGGGTTTCGTGGACCATCTTGTCGGTTTCTGAGTCCGTTCACGGGCTTCCACTCGACTTTGATTACACAGTGCATGAGTCCGCAATGTATCGCGGAGCTGTAACGTGGTCGGATTTTCTGCAACACTCGAAACCACTCCGAAATGAAGTGTTCAGGACCGGCCATCCGGTCCGGGCTCATCAGCTAATTCGGCCCCACAATCCCGCACGAGGGGAGCATCAGCGTGCTGTTCGTTAGGGCCTGTGATAACCCTAGGCGGTATTTTACGACATGGTCCGCCTCGTGCCCGTTTTCCAGTTTGTAAACGTGCGTTCATTGAAATTTACCTACTTATCTTCATTAGGCTGTCAGCTACAGCCATGATGTAAACTTTGGAGTGCTTGATAATGGCTCAACGGATTATGTAGCTCACAGCAAACGCGACAAATGCCTGACATATTCAATGAATTACAGCGCCAACAATGGCTCTCCACACTCGCGACACCGTCCACTAGCACGTGAATACGGCCCCTAATGCTCTGCAAACAATGCCAGCCCTCCCGCGGCTCTGCCTTTTTAGTCAGCGCCGCTGAGCCGGGTCATTTATCCTCCACGTCAGCCCTGACGTTCGTGTACTCGTATTCATTCGCATAACCAGCCGGCACATCACATCCCAGAGGCATACCCGCCGTGCCGTTCGTTTCAACGTCTCCCGCCGATGCGTCGCGGTATGTTACCAGTGGCCGCGTCCCTGGCGCCGGGGCGGCTAGGTAAACCTGTGCGCGACCGCGGGGCCACTCGAGGTCGGCTGGGTTCGCCGGCGCGCCGCCCGCTGGCAGCCTCCACGGTGCCTGTTTACGGGTCGTATCACAACACCTCCCGCGCACCGGTCCCGGTGGCCCCTGGCGTCCCCGGCAGCCGGCAGAGGAAGAGATGAGAGAGAGAGAGAGAGAGAGAGAGAGAGAGAGAGAGAGAGAGAGAGAGAGAGAGAGAGAGAGAGAGAGAGAGGGAGAGAGAGAGAGAGACAGACAGACAGACAGAGACAGAGACAGAGACAGAGACAGAGACAGAGACAGAGACAGAGACAGAGACAGAGACAGAGACAGAGACAGAGACAGAGAGCCTCTGAGCTGGTGAGAGCTGGACGGCGGCGATGGCGCTCATCGGCCAATGGCGTGCGATGGCGTGTGACAGTGCTCGGCAGCGTGGCGGTATCGCAGGCACCGATGGGAAGATGGGAGCTTTGGCACGACAGGGGCCCTAAACCCGCAGACGAAAACAGAACGATCGCTCTGGCTGACAGCCGGCAGATAGCTGGAGCTGCCAGAGCACCCGGAGCGGTCGGACCTGCCCAGAAGACCGTGTCACCAAACGGTGTCTTCCTTAGTGCTCTCAGCGGCTGCCAGGAAGGCGGGGTCGAGCAGTGACCCAGCCGTCTTTATCAGTCGATTATTGTGAGATCGATTGGTGACGTGCCTGCCAAAGCACCATGTCGTGGCTCCGTCAGCAGAGAAGACAGGAATTGAAGCATCCCATTATACGCATTGCAACATTGGGCACCACGAACCGACAAAATACCTTACCATGAGACTATGAAGTATTTATAGCACTAAGCGATTGTCGCAAAATGTACCGGGTGGCCCAAAAAAAACGTTCCGAACTTTGGAGGCCTATATCTCAAATTCGAGTGCAAATAACGAGCCAAAATTTTCATCAAGTTTGCGTCACTTCTTTGCGCATTGGTATGCCAAATTATAACACTGTACCATCATTTTCAAGCCAGCAATCTTATGTTGAATGAAGTAAGACGTTTTTGCTTTTTTTGCCGTTGTTGAACGGAAGTAATGATTGGCTTAGACGTACAATGTTAGAAAAAAAAATACAAAAAATAGAACGGCTTGAATGATACCAGCACGTGTGTTGCTATTTTATTTATTTTTTTGTCACACTTATGTGCTAAATATTCAAATACTAAGCCAAAGTTGTGTTAATGGATGCCATTCGTTTCAACACAAGTTCTGTTTCAAGGCGAAGGAGTGGCACGGTGCATGGGTTACTGCTGATCGCCCTCCCTTCAAGAAGATCAAATAGTAAATCGACCGAATAAGGAAAAAAGCTAGGGGGAATGTGTCACCCTGAGGCCTGAACCACCAATGAGACTAGTTGCCAGTAGCAGTCATGGCTGTAGGCCGTGGTGCCGAGATGGAAGTGGCCCGTTCACTCATATTTTTGGTAAACATCAGAGCAAAAAAGTGATTTTTACATGGCATGCTAGAAACACGAACCGTTTAAAAAGTAATGGACCGAATAACATGAAAATCACACCATTTACTGAAAATGTGTGCCGCATTGACTATTCGAAGTTTCAATGTTGTATCTTTATCACTTTCTGAGAAATACTGATTTAAAGTTGGGAACGTTTTTTCTGGGCCACCCGGTATGTGCGGCTCCAAATTCTATAACGCAAAGATAGCACGTAAACGGCTACCGTCGCACCGGCAGGGACCCGGCGTCGGGCCTTAAAGGTAGTGTGCCACCTTTGAAAGATTTC
Organism: Amphibalanus amphitrite; assembly: GCF_019059575.1. NCBI lineage: Eukaryota > Metazoa > Arthropoda > Thecostraca > Balanomorpha > Balanidae > Amphibalanus > Amphibalanus amphitrite. Next base: position 15,977 of record NW_024882350.1, on the reverse strand, counting down.
CCATTTTATTTTTCCTAGGATAAGAAGCTTCTGTTTTTACCTAATATCGCAAAAAAAATCAAAAATGGGCCTGGAATAGTGCCTTTTTCGCCTAAAAGTTTATCGGTTTTTCGATATGTATAACAATTGTAGTGGGCTGACCTGTAAACAGGCGTCGGCAACAATCGCGAATGCGGCGCACATGTGACAATAAGCAAAGGTCATTATAGAGTTACGACGTACGGGAATGAGTTATCAGCTGTCTAATCGTAGACAACACAATGTCGAGCCTTAAACTGTAAGCCTGTATTGGTATTGTTTCTTTTATTTGGCTGTCGAACATTATTCATGGTTTGAAATATGATTTTAAGTAAAATAATTGATATGAAAAAGCCGTCTCTTAAGTTATGACCCCATTTCACCACACGCAAGTGGCAGAAATGACAATGATCAGCTGACGCATTTTTCTTGGCCGAAGTCAGAGCGCGCGGCCCGACGCACCACCACCGCACCACAAAGTATGAGCAGAAGCCGCGCCCAAAGCCAGGGCCCCGGTAACGTGAGGTAGCCGAGTCGGGGCAGCGTGCGCTGACCCAAGCCGGGGCCGCAGCTTTGGGCGCGGTCTACCGCATCCCCGCGGGCAGCCCCGGGCTATCACATGACACCGGGAGAACGCGCGGCCCCGGCTTGGGTCAGCGCACGCTGCCCCGACTCGGCTACCTCACGTTACCGGGGCCCTGGCTTTGGGCGCGGTCTACCGCACCACCTAACAGTCGTGTTCGAAACCGCAGGAGATGATGATGAACGGGTTTATCGAAACTTGATTGGATGAGCATATCGGTAATAGCGATTTCAGTGTGTGCATTTATTGTTCATAGTGGTGTGAAATGTGGTTGGGGTACGACCGACAGCCCGTCGGGGCGAATTTCGCACTGGGGTACTCAAAATTTGAAGAATTTAAGACGTTTCCATGAGTTTTGAAGGTATGGATAAGATCTAAAAATCCGGTTCTCCTTATCTGGGCCATTAACTCCATACGGCCCAGAAAAGCTGGCACACTACCTTTAATCCGCTCCTCCCTCCGCCAAACTGGAGGGGGGAGGGGCGACGGCCCGATAGTGGTGGCGGAATTTCTCCCGGCGCGCCGCTGGGTCTTCGGATAACGTCAGCACTCGCCGCTCCGGCTCTGATCAAAGAGCGCCCTGCCTTCCAGGAGGACCCGGCTGGCCAGCTGACCCAGCCTCGATGGCCGCGGCCGCCCGGCCAGCCGCTCCGAACCAATCACGTCTCATCAACAGAGGCGACCCACGCACGGGACGCCAGCCCGCTCGGTGATGAACTTTTCAGGCCGGATGCGAATAGCGGAGCTGAATCATTGATGTGAATTGCCAGCGGCCGGTTGACGCGGGACGGTGAGCTGCCAGCGCGCTGCTCGCCCCCGGCCTTGGCGCAGACACGGCTCGGAAATAACACATTCCGGCGCTTCGATTAGCAGGCTAACAGACAAAATTGGACAAGCCGAGACTGACGGTGAATCGATTGTGGACGACAGTTCCACTGAAAAAACGCGTCTTTTATCTGACATGACTAGGAGAAATCCGCAAAAACCTCATTAGTTTCTGGGATAACCAATAATTGAAACTAATGAAAAAGTTAATATCACGTTGTTTCCTGTGCCGAGTCAAACGGGGGAATCCCACCCCGACACAGTAACGACCGCCTCAGGCGCACCTTTTCGTCCTGCAGCATCGACCTCTGCAGCCGACGACAGGCGGCGGCCGAGCGTTCCGTCGCACCTGAGCTGCGGCGAAAACAACCAACCGGAAAACCGGCCGGGCGACCGACAGGGCGGCGCGCCACGCCACGCCGCACGCATCCTCACGGCTCGGCGCTCGGCGCTCCGACACACAGCTGCGCCGTGAGCCGGCAGACCCGGACTGACGGCGCCGCGACGACCGGCACCCGCCGCCCCTGAGCGCGTCTCAGACATCCGCCTGTCTGCAAAGTTGGGGCGCCTCTGAGACAGTCGGCCGCGGCAAAGTTGAGGTGTATTGGGGACCGAGTCGGGCGCCGGTGGCAGTCTGGCGCGCGTGCGGGTGAGTCGTGCCACCGGAACGTGTTTACGGACTGGGAGCGGAGCGGAGCGCCGGTGGCGGCGGTGGCGGCGCGGCCCGGGTGGCTGCCGTCGCCGATCGACCCGTGCGAGCTGCCGCCGGCGCTTGGCAGCCACCCAACACCGGTCGGGCGTCATCAGACGTCACCGCGGCACCGGCGGCACCGGACAGACACGGGACCAGACCGGGGATGGGACATGGGACAACGCGACCCACAGAGACACACGGGGGAACGCCGTGGCGGCACGGGACGGACACGGGACCAGAACGGGGAGAACACCGCTGGACACGGGCCGCGAATGGGACAACGGGAAGCGCAAGGGACCAATGGGATCGGCAGGGACACCTCCGGACACGAGACAAGATCAGAGGAAGGGACACATGGGATTAGACCGCGGAGCAGAGGAGCACACATCGGAACAGCAGAGGACGAGGAGGAAAGGTCACAAAAAATGATCGGGGAACGGCAGATCACGTGGAACTCTCCTAAGAGGATACGGAACTCGTCCTAGGACACAAATGACACTGATTTTAATTCATTAAAAATCCATGATTCTAATCCATTAATACGAAGAGGCGCTGATAAATTGGGAGAGAAGTGTGGAACTCTCAACACAGAGTGAAGTGAAACCCTACCAGCAGAGTTATGCGGATCTTTTCCAACAATTTCACTGGAGAAACAAGGCACTCTTGGGAGAATACGAGAAGTCGCACCGGAGCTCTTACTTTAGAGAAGGGAGGCTGCTCGCTCCCGCTAATATGAGGGCGGCTTCGCACAAAGGAACTCAGACTTATCCTAAGGCAGGGCATCAAGGCTAACAATGCCAACATTACCGCTTGCTGCATGCTCGAAGACACCAAACTTTCCTCGAAAGGGGACAAGGCGCTCCCTGAACTATCCCCCTTCGCAAAAGGCTGGGTCAAATAAAGGCCATGAGCTCGTAGCATGTGCAGAATTTGGCAAATATTGCCATTAAATACCTACCAATATGCTTTATGGAAATGGCATAACAGGCAAAAGTTTCTGAAATTCGCGTGATCAATTGGGGCACCATGTGAAGTCTGTCAGACGATTCTGGGTAAACTAACTCTGGTTCTTCCTAGATGCGATAACACACCAGGTGACTAACGAAAAAAAGGCAAAAAAAAAGACCAAACTACGACATCCTATAGTGAAAAACATCACCCGTTGTCGTTGTCAAGGGCCGACCTCCTTCATCTGCCAGTTGGAAAGAAAGGGTAGAGGCACGCACATTTCACATTGCACATAGCATGCCTCTTTCAACAACCCGATCGCCACAAAGCAGCTCAAGGGAACTCATGTCACTTGAAATTCAGCGACCGCACTGCTCTTTGGAATTGATGGAGTCGGAATGACCTTTGACGGAGCCGGGCGTCTGAAGTTCATTTAACATTCCCAGAACGGGCTGGATGAGCGATCTAAGTGGATTTGGGGCGTGATTATGAATCTAGTTCAGTCCGCTCCATGGCGTCGAACAATGCCGCCAACTGAGAACGTCGCAGACACGGAGATTGACGAGATGCGAGATTGCATTCACACGCCACCAACACCGGTACGACAGCCACTTCGCAGAACCGCCGCTGAATGGGATGGCTGGGATTCCAGGGCGCCAGGTTCCAGGCAGTCGGCATCACGTGAGATAAGGCCACTAATCCCATTGCTCATATCGCGGCACTTACGTGGCTTTGATCCCATTGTGTGACACGGCTGGAAAGGCCATGTCATCAAGGTAACTACTAGCACATAAATATATAACATTTAGGCTTACTCTGTTTGCTGAATGTTCACTGAAAACATAGCCAGGGTTGAGCGTTTCCTACCAAACATACAGTGCTACGGCTTACAGTAGCGACAACGGAACAAAAGTAGATATAAGGGTAGGTACGCCTCCCTTGGACAATCTTCGTGGCGCAGGCGCCGTTCAGGGGCCACACAAGCACCGCTAAGAGACCACTCAGGGACCATTCGGGGACCATTTAGACACCACTCAGGGACCACTTTGCAACAAAATGGGACAGTGCCAGATCGTTCTTATGTTTGTAGCAAAACACTGCAGCTAGAGACGACAACCAGGAGATGAGACGAAAAACATCGCTTGTAAAGGCGAATGCTACGAGAGAGTAAGACCTTGCTTCGAGGATACTAGCACTTGATACTTGATACTTGAGCACAGATAGATACACGTAGTTATATTTCGGATTTTTTACATGCTGGCGACATAATTTATGAGAGATGCATTTCTCACTGAAGCGTGGCGCGTCAGCATGTAACAGATGACCATTACATTGTTTACAGGCAAACTTATGTAATTCAGGCAGAGGATTTCCGACAGATAGCATAACATCAGGAATGCGGTATGCATGCTTGCTCCATTAATAGCTACTCCATCACTCCACCGCCAAGTATTTCTCGCAATCCTCGAAACATTTGTTCTATTTTTCATTCCCACTGCTAATGCGCACAAACCACTATCCGTGGGCTCACATTCACATTTTATGTTACGTGCACTAGCACATAAATCACTATCCGTGAGTTATCTCGGAGAAATCTCTAACCGTTCAGCCGTTCAACCGTTCAGTTCCTCCAAACGCGCATCGTTGGCGCTCCTGCCTCTGAACATATTCAGGACACGTAATGGCGATGACGTCACAGCCGGCGTGTGGTGACGTCAGAGGATCGTCTCCACGCGGGGGTGTGCCGATTTCTCCTCCTGAGCTACGGCCCGGCTCAGCCGGCCGAGCTCGGCCAGAGCGAGCTCCCTGGGCGAATGGGCCAGCCGTCGCTAAGCGGGAGAGACGCTGGCACAGCGAGGATGGGCCGAGAATGACGCAGTGGGGAACCAACTAGGATCACTATGGACTAGGGACCTCCATTATTTTGGCAGATTAATCTCCCACAGCTAGAATCGGCAAATGAATGAAGACTATAAGGGCGCACGTATGCTAAGCGTACAAAAGACCGTTTTTGAGCATGGTAAATAATAAATATCAATATTATCAATTGGATACGGGTAAAACTCAAAATTATCCGCGACTGCCGAAAACGAGGCACAATCTTCCTGCTCTTCAGCATTCAAAGGCATGTATGGCTGATAGCGTTTCACCAGTATCATCCCCGGGCACTGCTGAAGACGAATTATGAACCGCCACCGACCCCATCACCAACGCCATCCACCTGCACAACACTCAGCCTGAGGCATCAAATCTGCAGCTGGCGAATGCAGCCGAGGGCGATGGGCCGGGGCCTGGACGCTGAATGGAGCAGCCGGCGCCGCCTGGGGCACGTAGCAGCGCCCTGCAGTCCCGCCGCGCTGGCACGTCTCGGCAGAGCCGCAGCGGAGACCCATGAGAGGGAATTTCTCCGGATTGTCAGACACTCAGCCAAGGACGTCGTCGGATCAGCCAACCGCAATCTGGGGGGGGGGGGGGCGCTCGGCTCCCGCTATGGATTTTCGCCGGTCAAGGTCATCGCCTGAGCTCTCAGCCAGAGGTCATCGCTCGATCCTCGACAATGTCGAAAGGAGAAACCACACCATCACACGGAGTGTCTGGAAACTAACTAATATAACTATTCTATTTTTATACCTACATGGAAGTCGAGAGAAGCGTTGTTCTTGTTTCGAATCTCTTCTCTCAGCGGCGAAAGAGAGAGCACGAAACAGAGACGGCGAGACATCTAAGATAAGACTAATGCGTGAGACACACATACGAGACGCGGAAGAAGACGCGTAGAAAGACGCGTCAGTCAGGGTACTCACCGGACTGTTCAACGTGATCCTTCTTCTTCCTCCACGGGAAGAAGCTCATCTTTACGCGTCTGGAAGAACAGGATGCAGTCAGCCCACACTCCACACCACGCCGAGTCCGCTCACAGGTCACCGCCGGGCCACAGTCACAGGTCACAGGTAGCAGTCACAGTCGGTGACTGGGAGATGATGATCAGTCACCCTGGCGCTCTAAGCTCACTGTCGAACACAAGCAGGTAGGTTCACAGGTCCACTTTAGTCCTAGATCTCTCACGATAATAACCGATGCTTTGGAAGACCACACGACACTTTCCACGAATGGGAAAAGTTTCAGCTCTCGTTCACCGATTTCCAGCACCACGACACTGAGATAACCTCAGACCAGCAGGCTTCTGGGGGCAGAAACCGGTGCCTTCACCCGGTCCCAGTTCACTGAGTGGACCAATGCGTGATGGCACCTCTCCGTCGCAGTTCGCGGCACTGATTCGATAACACGCCCGCTGCCGACGTCGCGTCGTCGTCGCCGGCGACGTTTCACTATTACGGCCGCCGCGGCTCGCGCGCAGGCTCGTCGGAGCACTCCTGTCGGGACAGCGCGCGGCGGCTGACTGTCGGCTGCCGCGGCGCCGCCGCCACCACCGTCCCCGCCCCCGCCGCCGCCGCTGCCGGCCCCCGCCCCCGCCACCGCCCCCGCCCCCACCGCCGCCGCCGCCCGTCAACCGAGGCGACACCACCGAAAATCTATAAAAGGAGAGGGCGCCTAAGAGCGGAGAGGACACTGCGGTCCTTTCAGGTCATCTTACGATAGGACACGGATGCTGGCGTCAGGTCAGGTCAAATAGCACAGATGGGCTAGAATGGGAGATCGGGGATCCAGTCTGCTTTGACAAGGCACCCAGAACATCTTTCGCGGATCGCCGGCGTGAGAACAGAGGCTGCCATTTGGCACTGGACTCAGGATTTTAGTCGTATTATTCATGAAAGAAGTAATCGGTAAATGCATGGTAAAAATGGCAACATATGACACATAAGTTTGGTTACTACGCAAGTGGTAGTGCATTTTCAAGCAGCAGTTTCGTAGGTATCTAAGAGAATAGTTGGACAGCAGAGATTGAAAAAGATACATCGGCGCAGGGAATATCTGCAGGAAATGATCGATCGAGGCACAGGAAAACAGTGCTATAGTTCGTTTTTCTTAAGTTTGCCCCTCACTGTAAACGTCTCTTTGAACACAGCACGAGAATTGCTAGCTGAATTACTGAGAAAACTGGTTGGCGCACACTGATTTGACCAGATTTCACAGACGATCAATTTCATCAAATTTATTTACTATTTCACAGACTCGTAGCTCATATTTACCAATACCTACAGCCCCACAGGGATAGACGACTTCTCAGGAATTATGTCTGAACTGATAAATAAATTGCACGGCGCTTAACATAACGCTAAATCGTCGGTGTTCAAAACTTATTTTTGAAAATATTATTCATATCTACAATACAATGTGCGCTAACCAGTTTTCTCAGTAATTCAGCTAGCAATTCTCGTGCTGTGTTCAAAGAGACGTTTACAGTGAGGGGCAAACTTAAGAAAAACGAACTATAGCAGACAATAAATAACTGGGGATGTAACGGAAGGCTAGTCAGAATGCAGAATATCTAAGACAACAAAAAGAACAACGATAGAGAACAATGATAGATATATGGACATGATGGTGAGCGCTAGTTCAGTGTGCAGGTAGGTCAGCACTGGTCAGTGCAGAATATCCATGTCAGCGCTGACGTAAGGTTCGTGCAGTGCTGGTCAGGGTACAGACCAGCGCCGATCCAGGTTAACATGACAGCGCTGGCCAGGGTTCATGTTGGCCCTGGTCAGGGAACAGCTAAGCGCTGGATATGGGATCCGTCTAGCGCCGGTCCAATGTTCATCCAACGCTGCTTCAGGTGCCGACCAGCCCATCCAAGCTGGGGAAGGGATCCGGCAACCTTAACCCAGGCCGGAGGCTGGCACAACGGCCAGCGCCGGCCCAGTAAACGATAACTCGGCCCGTGCCCGGTGGCCCTCGCAGAATGATAATGCTCCGGCGCGAACGGCGTCCCTCTTCGCCGAACTCGCTGGGGTGAGGCGGTACGGGGCCTGACCTTTCCATCGGGGTCACCCGGGCACGCGACAGCGCCGAGTCGTCGCCGACAGAGGCGACGCGACGCATATGATGCTGCAATACCGGATGCGGCAGCAAACCGGAAACGTTTTCCGGAAAATGAATGGCAAATGAACTTAGAATAGTCTTAAATGTTAGTTGGAAAAATAGACTGAAATTACTTAGCCAAGTGAAAGGCTTGGGAAAGCAAAAGATGCCAACAAAGTATTGTGCTAAACAATAAGGCCACCGCAAATGTGGCTGGCGTAAACCGATTATTATTTCATCTTCAAAAACTCCACATTTTGTGTGCATCGGTCAGCGCCGCTCACGCCATTCGTTTTCCCACTCTACCGCAAACAGGTTTGCTGCGGACATAACGATAACCGGTGACGCTGACGTGAGCTATATTCATGGAAAGGATCGCACCCACCCACGGTATCAGGCAAACGCCGGGTAAATTCGGCCACTGGAAAATGCTCCAATGGAGCGCGTAGCCAAGGTCGATAAATATGATTGGCTCGAGAAGCTGGCGATTTGGACTAAGTGGGGTAGGATAGGCGTATTGGTGAATAACCAAACACATCCCAATGCGCTGCAGCTCCACTTTATCAGGCCCCGGATTAAGCAGTCGGCAGTAAGCCCAGTAGTGCTGAAACGAAATTGCCAGCACTTCTTTTATGAATTACCTCGAATCATTCCTTTCTCTACGAAAAAGTGAACTATAAATAAGGACAAATATTCAAAGTACAGCCAAGTTGGCAAACAAAACAAACAGGAATAGCGTTAGACACATTAGAAAAGCAGTGTTATTCACTTAGGGCTGCAAACAAAATTGTCTTAAACTGAATGCACACTAGCAAAGTAACGAAAAGAGATTTGTATTTGAAAGAAAAATACTAGAAGCATAAGTCAAAAGTTGGTGCAATTAACAGCGAAAATCTAGTTTGAAAATAAAATCACCGTTCGGGCGCTCACATTTACGTCACCAGTCAAAGCACCCAGCTCCACGGGCCATTGTGTTTCTTGTGTAAGCCCGACCTAAGCGCTCTTACGTAGGTGTTTCGTTTTTCTCCGAACCGGGGCGGGCGTTAGCCGTGCAGCGGAAAAATGGCCCGACAGTTAGTCCGGCGCGGTGGTCGGCTGCAGCGGAAAGGTCGTGAATCGCGGCTAAGCCCGTGCACCAACAGAAACAGGCAACACACAGGCGCTAACAGCGAGGGCCATTTTACGGCCGCTTCGCTTGCCCCAAGTTCCTACGTCATGGAGCGAACAGAAACCGTCCGTGGAGCTAAAAAAAAGCCCGAAGCTAGAGCTAAACCTGCACGCATTTGTCGCAGGGAAACAAGGATGGCACAGGGAAAGTGCGGACAACTACCAACAAGTGCGGGACATTCGCCACTGATGCGTCAGCCAGCCTTGGAGAGAATTCCGCTAAGGTAAACGGGTGTTCTGCACAAACAAAGCACAAAAGTGGCAATCGAAGTGGGTTAAGATGAAGGTCGCGCCTAGTTCTTACTGGTCATTTACCATGTGTTATATGCAATTTTTTTTTAATATGCATTTACCATGTCGATATGCAAAATGAGGGACTGCTTAGGAGACGAGAAAGAGTGGTATGCATGTACCGGGTGGCCCCCCCAAAAAACGTTCCAAACTTTGGAGGCCTATATCTCAAATTCGAATGCAAATAACGAGCCAAAATTTTCATCAAGTTTGCGTCACTTCTTTGCGCATTGGTATGCCAAATTATAACACTGTAGCATTATTTTCAAGCCAGCAATCTTATGTTGAATTAAGTAAGACGTTTTTGCTTTTTTTGCCGTTGTTGAACGGTAGTAATGATTGGCCTAGACGTACCATGTTAGAAAAAATAGAAAAATAAAACACGTGAATGATACCAGCACGTGTGCTGTTATTTTAAATATTTTTGTCCCACTTATGTGCCAAATATTCAAATGCTAAGCCAAAATTGCGTTAATGGATGTCATTCGTTTCAACACAAGTCCTGTTTCGAAGAGAAGGAGCGGCACGGTGCATAGGCTACTGCTGATCGCCCTCCCTTCAAGAAGATCAAATAGTAAATCGACCGAATAAGGAAAAAGCTAGAGGTAATGTGTCACCCTGAGGCCTGAACCATCAATGAGGCTAGTTGCCAGTAGCAGTCATGGCTGGAGACCGTGGTGCCGAGATGGAAGTGGCCCGTTCACTCACATTTTTAGTAAACATCTGAGCAAAAAAGTGATTTTTACATGGCATGCTAAAACACAAACCGTTTAAAAAGCAATTGACCGAATAACAAAAAAAAAATCATACCGTTTGCTGAAAATATATGCCGCAGTGACTATTGGAAGTTTCAATGTTATATCTTTATCACTTTCTGAGAAATATTGATTTAAAATTGGGAACGTTTTTTTCTGGGCCACCCGGTATATATCGGCAAAACATCCGACGTCTCTGGTTTATGCCGGTTTCTAACAGAACCGAAATTCTAAACGCATATAAATTTTTGGAACTGCGAAAGGAAACCACCGTTTTTATGCATTATGTAACATCAGCTTCGCAGGTTGACTGACCTTTTTCTTTATATAACTATTATTAAAGTTATTATTTTTCGCCCTCCACCTCAGATATTATGAAACAAAAGACTGGGAGGAAGGTTAAAAAGTAGAAACCTTCATCGAGGAAACAACTGAATAATTTTTTTAAGTTTTCTTTTAGATATTATATTTCACTTATTTACCTATGTTACTTCACTTATTTTACGCATCTTAATTAAGCATTATATTGAATGAGGTCTGATGGAACCCACCACCGCATGGGCGACCCACCTTATTACCTACACTTGCGATACGCAATAGCATACCTACATATAAGTTTCTGAAACCTGCAGCAAAAAAAAAATTGCTGTCGTTTTGGTAGTAATATCGTCTAAACTAAATATGTACAGTAATCGTCGTGTGGCCACCAATGCAGTGTGACCGATTTGGTCATTTCGTCACGCGGTTTAGACCACTCACCACCGACCATTTTCAGCGTCTGATAATTCCCTCCGCTCCATATCACACGCCTGTGTGTTGGTCCGCTTCACTAGCAAAACGAACACAGACGATAGCCAAATCAAACAGCGCGTCGCGCTATTACCATGTCAGAACCGACCACCAGCACAATCGCACTATCTCAAGGACGAAAACGCCATATCTGCAGATTCACAAATACGTAAAGGCGGTAAACTTTTGTAATAATAGAAATCGGATGAGATGTCACCATGAGAAACTAAGTAGCATGTAATGGATGCCAGAAACACCAGAAAAACAAACGCTGGCATTTATCTGGTCCAGTTGTCTGTCAGGTTCATAAAACCGGTCCCTCGGACATGATAAACTGGTTTGTTTTTTTAGTACGCTGCTGTTACTGAGTGGCACACTTCTAGCGCTATACAATACAGTACAATCAAAAGTAAATAATGTTACAACATCTGACCCACACACGATCCCCGTAGGTTTGACCACAGATTCGAATCTCTTCACGGCTTGTTTTACATTAGGCTTATAAGAATTGGCCAGTCCTCTGAGTCTGGACACCGTTTTAGAGAAACCTTGCTTTTAAAATCGGTTAATAATTTATGTAGACATCTCTCTAGTTGGCATTATCCCTCTACATTCAAGCTGCCTCTTAAAGTCCAGAAAGAATAAAATGGGTTTTAAATGCTCCATAGTGAAGTGAAATATACGATATTAAGAAAAAAAAAACGTGTTTTTTAACCATCAAATAGTATCAGAAATAGGTATGCCTATGAATCGAAAAACAAAATACAATGGAAAAGATTTAAGCTGATACTTTATTTGTGACAAGTCGGTTACGTAATATCAGATGAAGATAGCTACGACCTCTATAAGTTATTAAAAATTCCCATAAAAACGTTAAAGCTCCGACCTTTAATTTCGATTTCATAGGTGAATATAAAAAGAACATCAGAACTGCAATTTAAAAGACAATGTTGATTGTGATATATTACATTAATCTATTCGGGGTGGGAAACGCGTGGAATTTCGGGTCCTCTGCTGACATTCAGCGTTCAGCGGACATGTTCTCACGGCAGGCGCGGATACAAGGGGGGGGGGGCCATGGGGGCCATGGCCCCCCTTGGCCGATTTTTTTCAAAAATAAAATAAAAAGTTAAAAAGTTAAAAAGCTGAAAAGGGGGCCTCCTGAAAATAAAGTGGCCGAAATCCGATGAGTTTTTTTTTTAACCTACCCAGTTAGTTATTTCTTAGAAGACTAGCTGAGAAGACTTCTTTGTTAGAAGATTGGCAAAGCTTTTCATAACTTGGAGGTCTCTTATACTCACAGAGATGACCACTTTTACAGGGCCTCCTAACCTGCACAGAGGGCCTCCAAGCCTGCACAGATGTTGAGATGTTGCCTGAACAGCTAGATAAGCTCAATAGACGCAGTTTTTTTTTTTGGGGGGGCCCAACAAGTGGGAAGATGGGGCCTCCAACAGGTGGGATTATGGGGGGGCCTCCTGGTTTCTAATGGCACCTCCCTTGGAGATTTTCTGGATCCGCCCCTGTCTCACGGTAGGTTGGTGCTTCATTATTACTCATTGGCTTGCTCATTGGTACGCACACGGACAATCCCAAAGCTTACCTGGAGTTAATAACCACTCTTAACCTTTTTCACAGTCTCGGGGCTAATGGGGAATTGTTCCTCAACAAAGAAAACTCGCTTAAAATCGCAACACACCTAGTTAGCTTAGAAAAAAATTGCAAGCGATCGTTCACTGGAACAATGAAACATCTCAACTTACAAGTATCTGGTCAATTAGGCATATTACTATAGTACTATGTGCACATACAGTTACACTGAGCTACCATATTACCGTGTGTATATTCCTTATTTCAAGACCACCGGGAAGTGTACATATTGCACATACAAGCAAGAACATGGTCGAACTGAACGCACTTTCAACGAAAAGGAGTGATTCCAACAACTATACACTTGTTCGACTAAGAAACTCTATGTAACAGAGATGTGCACTTGACACTGTATGCAACTTCCCCATTGTTTCACGGTTGTAATTAGTCCCATTGTTGGAGCCACAAAGGCCAGGTCTGCAATGCGCAGCGTCTCAGTCAACTAGCGATTGCGAAAGGATCTTGATCTAGAAACGTAATCCTCCATCCGAAAACACACTTCATCTTAGCAGCAGCATTCCAGCAGTAAACAACAATATCTAAACCCAAACAGAAACACCTAACTTCTATCATGGATCCGTCTCCCCCTGAGTGTCTGACCCGAGGCTAAATAAAAACTTACAGACGAAGCGACCTAGCGATAATCCACCACAAACTAGGCTATCCGGATAAAACGCATTGTGTGCGCCAGACGAGGGTGGCAATGCAATAAGAATTTCCTAGATTCCGCCACCGCCACCACAAAACTGCGATCTCGTTGAACACGGAGAAAAATATTTACTCCCCGAAGCATTTACAAACACCTTATTTCGGAAACTCCTTTTATGGGTGTTCATATACCACTAACTTTGGAGTATTCCATGACGAGGTAGAGTAACTTAAGTATCTCACTTGATGTACCAGAGTAAATGAAGGAGCCTGGGAATTCTCCTACTCCTCATGCGTAGCTGTTTGGAGTATTGAACTCCGGTAAGATGGAGTTTAATGGATAAAACTCCAAAACAAGGCGAAAATCTACTCCAATATAGGTACTGTATTTGGGACGTGAGAACCCCACCTAGCGGAGTAAACATTTTTCTCCGTGAATGATCGCTGTGAGAACACTTATTAGAGGCCAAGCCGGGATGACTATTCTGAGAGCTAGGGTAACACAATTTCCTAGTAGAGGCAGGCATAAATATATTTCTACATTTAAAAAGAAAGCATGAGAATGATCAACAGCTTTGTCCACATAGCGTACCTAACTTTAAAATGGTCTGGACTTGGAGTGAGCTATCGCGGCAAGCAGGGCACGAACCATCAATGCACATAAACTTTTCACATATAAACGTCCTAGCAGGCAGCAGCGTAAGCAACTGAGCTAAAAATAAAGTATGGCTAACTAGGAAGTACAGACTTACACTGAAAAAAATCGGGGAACCCCATTTCTTACAATCTGACACCACATACTCCAAAATACTCCTAAATTAGGCTCCGTTTTCATGATTTTAGGATGTCATGGGTGTTGTGACACCCGACACGGGAGCCCCATTACCTTTTGACGCCGCAAAAATGTACATGACCCCCTTGGGAGAGGTTCGGCTAGCGAACTCCCCAAAAATTGCAGGCCAAAAAATTGGAGTGTCGCTGAGACACCCCCGTTGAAACCCCTCTGGGGTGTCATTATCCTGGAGTGACACCCCGTGTTTTCAGCTTCAAATCCTACCGATAGATGGCGCAAACTAAAGTTGGTAAAATCGGGACCTGTTTTTCACGAATGGCTGGTGCATGTTTGGAGCTAAGGCAAAAGCGTGCATAGCGTAGAGTGGCCAACTATATCATGATGATATCTAGACTGATTACCGTGTCATACGTTGGTCGTGCACACTACAGGGCGCCGCAAGGCCGCGAACGGAAAGAGTAACTCCTCACCCGGTTATAAATATAGTCTGAGATTCTCGTTCCGAAGGAACACCTATCCGTGCTTCTATCCTCAGGAAACAGAAATCCTTCTCCTCCACGCCGCAACCCCCCTCCGGGCTGGACAGGCAACTTTATCTCATGCGGGCTGCTCCCTTGGAGCGGCACCGCTGCTCCTGAGGGAGCGCACCCCGTAGCCGGGTGCAGTGAGTGCCTTGGGGCTGAGTGGCCTGTCCTCTGGACGGGCTCAGCCCCGGCGACTCACTAGGGTGCCTGCCCAGACCAATGTCTCCCCCTAAATCCTTTCATTCTTCCGGCTCTGCAATGGTCTTGTCGACCGAAAGGGCCTAACCCAACAAACAACATTCCGAAGGACATGCAATCCTCGCCGGGAGTTTTTCGGAAGTATAGGGGAGTGAAACTTCTATGAGAGATTCCCTGCTGAAGGCGCGCGGTTCCCCGCGTGGGGGTCAGGAACAATATGGGGAGTTATATCAGAAAAATAGGGGAGTTGAGCTGCTATATTTTACACCCTAATTTGGGAGTTTGACACCCTGTCGGGTGCTTAGGGACCAAAAAGCGGTGCTCGGCTGATATTTGAGGGGTGTCACCTGCAGTCTAACGGAACCCCATGTGGGCCGGCGCTGACCCCCCTTTAGCGGCTGCGACTCCCCACTATGCGTCGAAACCCTCCTGGGGTGTACGCCAAACACCCCATTTATAATAGCTCAGCGACTCCCCTCAAAACACCCCACTCGGGTGTTATTTTTGACATGACCGTCAATACCCCGTACAGGGTGTCATTTTTTCTTTCAGTGTACAACAGGAACCTAAACGGGGTGCAATAACAATGAATCCAAACTCGCTTGGGTAACCAATGTCCAATACAGATGACGGACTCGTACCAATCCCTCAAGCTCTGGGCCTGTCGCGGCATCACGATAGATAGGTGTAAAATACTCCACAAAATGGTATTACACCAGTGGTATATAGGACGAACGCTGCAGTTGATTTGGTGTGGAGATGGAGTGGTGCGCTTCTTGGTGGCACAGGAGGCGGCATTAATGACGCGTACAGCCCAAATGTAGCGCAGTGGCGGCCATTGCAGCGAGACGACGACCAATGAGCCGAAACAGACCAGATGGTGGCACGAGAGAGAGGAGAGAGGGAGGGAGAGAAGGCAGAGAGAGAGAGAAGAGAGAGAGAGGAAGAGAGGAGAGAGAGGAGAGGAGAGGAGAGAGAGAGGAGAGAGAGAGAGAGAGAGAGAGAGAGAGAGAGAGAGAGAGAGAGAGAGAGAGAGAGAGAGAGAGAGAGAGAGAGAGGAGGAGAGAGAGAGAGAGAGAGAGACGAGGAGAGGAGAGAGGAGAGAGAGAGAGAG